>NC_081521.1:2122490-2146700 GCF_030273125.1 Centropristis striata | reverse complement strand
TAGACACAAAATGACTAAAAAAGACACAAAATAATTAAAAAAGACACAACAAAAGACACAAAATGACAAAAAAAAGACACAAAAGACACAAAATGACCAAAAAAAGATACAAACTGACTAAAAAATACAAAATGACCAAAAAAAGACACAAAATGACCAAAAAGAGAAACAAAAAGACACAAAAAGACACAAAATGACCAAAAAACCCCACAGAAGACACAAAAGGACTAAAAAAATACACAAAATGACCAAAAAAGACACAAAATGACTAAAAAGACACAAAATGACCAAAAAAAGACACAACACAAAATTACTTAAAATAGACACAAAATGACTAAAAAAGACACAAAATAATTAAAAAAGACACAACAAAAGACACAAAATGACAAAAAAAAGACACAAAATGACAATAAAAGACACAAAATTACTAAAAAAAATAAAAACACAAAATTACCAAAAAAAAAACAAAAAAACACAGAAGACACAAAATGACCAAAAAAAGACACAAAATTACTAAAAAAAGACACAAAATGACACAAAATGACCAAAAAAGACACAAGTGGTGTATACAGACAGGATGAAAAGGATTCAAAAATTGACAAAATAGCCCAAAAAGACTCCACAGAGTTAAAGACACAGGACTAAAGATACAGAGGATTACCTCTAGAATGAAACAAACACACACACACACACACACACACACACACACACACACTGTGTACACACACACATGCATAACCCCCTCCTTAACTCCCGTTCAGCCTTATAGGCAGCATTGAAACACTAATTATAACAGCAGAGTTTAACGCGGAGCCTCTCAGAGCAGATCTGGTTCCTTCACAATAAACTGTCAGACGGAGAAGCCAACATTGTTTGATCATGAAAGTTTTATGACATGTTTGCCTTTTCCCTCTGACTCACAAATCTAGTGAGTGTCAATTAGCGGCAGCAGATCAGGAAACGCTGCCAACTTAAAAAACAAACCTTTGTCTTGTTCGCCCCTTTGACTCCAGAAGAAAGAAAGAGGATTAAAGGAGCGAGGGGAGACAAAGGGGGGATGCATGTTAGATTTGCATGGCAAACATCCTGACACTAAGGATTTGTTTGTAGTGCAGCAACCCTGTCAACGGTTCCTTTACTGTTCCTCAGCATCTAGAAAACATAATTTATCCTCATTTAAAGCTTCCACAAAGGTCAAAAACTGCAACAAAGAGGAGAAGAAGGTAAATATTCTGTGTTCTGATGAGGATCTAATGGGCCAGATGAGACAACAAACATGTTAGACAATCATTATTTTTGGTTTGATGATATTTTGTGGCCCCCACCTTGATATGAAAGTTTAATGTGAGTTTTATATGAATGGCACTTTACTGTGTTGTGTGTGGAAGGTCCCTTTAATTACTTTTTTGGGTAATTTTATGTCTTTTTTGGTAATTTTGTGGGGTTTTTTAAATAATTTTCTCTTTTTTTAGTGTATTTTTTTGGTAATGTTGTGTCTTTTTTTAGTGTATTTTTTGGTAATTTTGTGTCTTTTTAGAATAATTTTGTGTCTTTTTTGGGTAATTTTTGTCTTTTTTAAGTAATTTTTGTCTTTTTTAAGTAATTTTGTGTTTTTTAAGTCATTTTGTGTCTTTTTTGTAATTTTGTGTCTTTTTAAAATAATTTTGTGTCTTTTTTAATAATTCTGTGTATTTTTTTTGTCATTTTTGTCTTTTTTTAAGTAATTTAGTGTTTTTTCAGTCATTTTTTGTAATTTTGTGTCTTTTTTAAATAATGTTGTCTTTTTTTAGTGTATTTTTCTGGTAATTTTGTGTCTTTTCAGAATAATTTTGTGTCTTTTTTGGGTAATTTTTGTCTTTTTTTAAGCAATTTAGTGTTTTTTAAGTCATTTTGTGTCTTTTTTGTAATTTTGTGTCTTTTTAAAATAATGTTGTGTCTTTTTTAATAATTCTGTGTATTTTTTTGGTCATTTTTATCTTTTTTTAAGTAATTTAGTGTTTTTTCAGTCATTTTTTGTCTTTTTTGTAATTTTGTGTCTTTTTTAAATAATGTTGTCTTTTTTTGTGTACTTTTTTGGTAATTTTGTGTCTTTTTAAAATAATTTTGTGTATTTTTAAATGAATTTTGTGTCTTTTTTTAATAATTATGTGTATTTTTTTGGTCATTTTTGTCTTTTTTTTAAGTAATTTTGTGTTTTTTCAGTCTTATTTTGGTCATTTTGATATTGCCTCCAGCGGCCCCCAGGTAATTTGAGTTTGAGACCCCTGGGCTATAGCATAAAAGGTATGAAACAACAATAAACACAAGTTAAATCACACAAAAAACAAAAAAGACATTTAACTACGAAGCCTACTTCCCCGGGACCTACTGTATGTTTCCCCGAACATAGATGCATGTTAGATTTGCATGGCAAACATCTTTGACACTTAATATTTGTTTGTAGTGCAGCAACCCTGTCAACGGTTCCTTTACTGTTCCTCAGCATCTAGAAAACATCATTTATCCTCATTTAAATGCTCCACAAAGGTCAAAAACTGCTAAAGAGGAGAAGAAGGTAAATATTCTGTGTTCTGATGAGGATCTAATGGCCAGATGAGACAACAAACATGTTAGACAATCATTGCTTTTGGTTAAATCTCACACTGTGTCACAAGACAACAGATGGCTCACTATGTATTTTAACAGCCGGCAGGAAATGAGAGATAATTGCAACAGAAGTTATTGATTTTTTTTTTCAATGTACCTCTCTGCCTTTGTCTTTTGTTTACCATAGTCTGAAGAGTCGACAGTCTTTCTGAACTGGTCCATCTTAATGGACGATGTTAACCTCTTAGCTAATAGGCTAACAGTTAGCTCTGTAGCAGTACAGTGTGTATGTGCTAATAGGCTAACAGTTAGCTCTGTAGCAGTACAGTGTGTATGTGCTAACAGGCTAACAGTTAGCTCTGTAGCTGTACAGTGTGTATGTGGTAACAGGCTAACAGTTAGCTCTGTAGCTGTACAGTGTGTATGTGGTAACAGGCTAACAGTTAGCTCTGTAGCAGTATAGTGTGTATGTGGTAACAGGCTAACAGTTAGCTCTGTAGCAGTACAGTGTGTATGTGGTAACAGGCTAACAGTTAGCTCTGTAGCAGTACAGTGTGTATGTGCTAACAGGCTAACAGTTAGCTCTGTAGCAGTACAGGGTGTATGTGCTAACAGGCTAACAGTTAGCTCTGTAGCAGTACAGTGTGTATGTGCTAAGGGGCTAACAGTTAGCTCTGTAGCAGTACAGTGTGTATGTGGTAACAGGCTAACAGTTAGCTCTGTAGCAGTACAGTGTGTATGTGGTAACAGGCTAACAGTTAGCTCTGTAGCAGTACAGTGTGTATGTGCTAACAGGCTAGCAGTTAGCTCTGTAGCAGTACAGTGTGTATGTGCTAACAGGCTAACAGTTAGCTCTGTAGCGGTACAGTGTGTATGTGCTAACAGGCTAACAGTTAGCTCTGTAGCAGTACAGTGTTTATGTGCTAACAGGCTAACAGTTAGCTCTGTAGCAGTACAGTGTGTATGTGCTAACAGGCTAACAGTTAGCTCTGTAGCAGTACAGTGTGTATGTGCTAACAGGCTAACAGTTAGCTCTGTAGCAGTACAGTGTGTATGTGCTAACAGGCTAGCAGTTAGCTCTGTAGCAGTACAGTGTGTATGTGCTAACAGGCTAACAGTTAGCTCTGTAGCGGTACAGTGTGTATGTGCTAACAGGCTAACAGTTAGCTCTGTAGCAGTACAGTGTGTATGTGCTAACAGGCTAACAGTTAGCTCTGTAGCAGTACAGTTTGTATGTGCTAACAGGCTAACAGTTAGCTCTGTAGCAGTACAGGGTGTATGTGCTAACAGGCTAACAGTTAGCTCTGTAGCAGTACAGTGTGTATGTGCTAACGGGCTAACAGTTAGCTCTGTAGCAGTACAGTGTGTATGTGGTAACAGGCTAACAGTTAGCTCTGTAGCAGTATAGTGTGTATGTGCTAACAGGCTAGCAGTTAGCTCTGTAGCAGTACAGTGTGTATGTGCTAACAGGCTAACAGTTAGCTCTGTAGCGGTACAGTGTGTATGTGCTAACAGGCTAACAGTTAGCTCTGTAGCAGTACAGTGTTTATGTGCTAACAGGCTAACAGTTAGCTCTGTAGCAGTACAGTGTGTATGTGCTAACAGGCTAACAGTTAGCTCTGTAGCAGTACAGTGTGTATGTGCTAACAGGCTAACAGTTAGCTCTGTAGCAGTACAGTGTGTATGTGCTAACAGGCTAGCAGTTAGCTCTGTAGCAGTACAGTGTGTATGTGCTAACAGGCTAACAGTTAGCTCTGTAGCGGTACAGTGTGTATGTGCTAACAGGCTAACAGTTAGCTCTGTAGCAGTACAGTGTGTATGTGCTAACAGGCTAACAGTTAGCTCTATAGCAGTACAGTGTGTATGTGCTAACAGGCTAACAGTTAGCTCTGTAGCAGTACAGTGTGTATGTGCTAACAGGCTAACAGTTAGCTCTGTAGCAGTACAGTGTGTATGTGCTGCTGCTGCAGGAGGCTTTGTGGTGGAAAATCTTAAGAGACAGCAAAATTTCTAGAAAGACAGCCCTGTGCGGGATTTATTGACAAATATCACAAAACAGATACAATATTCAGGATACACAAAAACAGGTCCTTAATTGGTTCAAACAGCAAGTCCCCAGTCATCCCATTACTGGTGCTATTATATCTAATGTTGGTGTGTCAGGTCTCTTGCTTTCCTGTTATTGTTCCAAATGGTGCAGTGGGATTTCCTAACTCAGAGCTGCTCTGATCTTAGTCAAGCAGGAGTTTCCTGTAAAGAGACTGAGACTGTTGGTCAGATTTCTGTGTTTATCAAAATATGTTTGCATATTTAAACTGCTATATGTCAGATATTTTAATGCATCTTCAAATTAATACACAACAGTGTTCACTTAGCGATCTCTGCACCGGACACTGTGCACAGTTAGTGATGCCAGTTAATTCACAATCTGCCATTTGTTCGACCCATCCACCAATTAAACTCCACATCACTACTATAAATCACTGTCAACTGTCATCATTACTACTATATTCGAAAGTAGCAGACACAAAATTACCCAAAAAAAGAAACAAAATCATAAAAAAAGACACAAAATTACCCAAAGAAGACACAAAACCACCAAAAAAGACACAGAATTACCCAAAAAAAGAAACAAAATCGTAAAAAAAAGACACAAAATTACCCAAAGAAGATACAAAATTACCAAAAAAGACACAAAATTACCCAAAAAAAGAAACAAAATCGTAAAAAAAGACACAAAATTACCCTAAAGAAGACACAAAATTACCAAAAAAGACACAAAATGACCCAAAAAAGATACAAAATCACCAAAACAAAATGTCCAAAAAAGGACACAAATCAGAAAGACACAAAATTACCCAAAAAAAGAAACAAAATTGTAAAAAAAGACAAAATTACCCAAAGAAGACACAAAATCACCAAAAAAGACACAGAATTACCCAAAAAAAGAAACAAAATCATAAAAAAAGACACAAAATTACCCTAAAGAAGACACAAAATTACCAAAAAAGACACAAAATCACCCAAAAAAGATACAAAATCACCAAAACAAAATGTCCAAAAAAGGACACAAATCAGAAAGACGCAAAATTACCCAAAAAAAGAAACAAAATCGTAAAAAAGTAGCAGTGGAGGACAGTCTAAAACCTAAACGAGTCGTATTTTGCTGCCTGTACAAATGCCCTATATTGACGTTTTTGAGGCAAAACCAGAAAACGTGATGCATTGCCCCTTACAGTTGGGAAAACATGATGCAGTGCCACATTGGATGCCCTACATCAGTAGTTCTCAACCTTTTTGAGTCGCGACCCCCAATTTAACATGCATGTTGTCCGTGACCCCCCCCCCCCTCACTGAACACAATCTCACAGTTCAGATCACCCAAAAAAAGGAAACAAAATGACCAAAAAAGACAGAAATTGACCACAAAATGATCAAAAAAAGCCACAAAATGACCAAAAAAGACACAAAATTACCCAAAAAAGACACAAAATTACCAAAAAAGGAAACAAAATGACCAAAAAAGACACAAATTGACCACAAAATGATCAAAAAAAGCCACAAAATGACCAAAAAAGACACAAAATTACCAAAAAAGGAAACAAAATGACCAAAAAAGACACAAATTGACCACAAAATAATCAAAGAAGACACAAAATGACCAAAAAAGACACAAATTGACCACAAAATGATCAAAAAAACACACAAAATGACAAAAAAACACACAAAATGACAAAAAAAAAAAGAAATGAAGTGACCAAAAAGACTTAAACACATTAACACATGAACACTTTAACACAGTGGAGACAGAGCTGACTTCCAAAATGATTTGGCGACCCCCAGAAATCATCTCGCGACCCCAATTGGGGTCGGGACCCCAAGGTTGAGAACAGCTGCCCTACATGCTAGAAAACTTTCTGCCCACTAATGCCCCACCGTGTACAGCTGTTGCCCTTTTAATTTTTTCCCTTTGCCTCATTGAGTCCACCTCTGTGGTGAAAAAGAGTCGGCAGTAGAAATAGAAATAGATCTTCTGAACTACATGAAGCCTACTGGGGGAAATGTTACCACCCACTCTTTTTAAAAGTAAGCCACACTTTTCTATAGTTACACATCCAGACTGTAATAGTTTGTGACACTGAATAAATGTTGTAATGCTTCCATCATGATCACTGACAGTGTTTAGTCAGCCTGATAATGTCCTGCAGCCGTGAGTAGGCGAGGGAAGGCAACGGTCCAGGAGCTGCTGCTGGACTCAGGCTGGATTTAAGAGCAGGTACACAACAGGTTTAACAAAGAGCCAGGACAAGAATTTGGTTATGCATTTATGGCAAAAATACAAATGCCAATTATTCATGTTATAATTAATACTGGAGTACAATGACATTCCACCATTTTCGTCCAGACTGGAATTTCTGGTATAGTAGTATAGTATTGTATTGTATGAGTTGCCATGAAATTTGATACTTACGTACTGTTCCACTAGAGCAGGGGTCTCAAACTCAAATTACCTGGGGGCCGCTGGAGGCAGTATCAAAATGACCAAGAAAAGACACAAAATTACTTTAAAAAAAAAAGACACAAAATGACTGAAAATAGACACAAAATTACAAAAAAAGACACAAAATGACTGAAAAAACACTAAATTACTTAAAAAAAGACACAAAATGACAAAAGAAGACACAAAATGACCAAAAAAGACACAAAATTACCAAAAAAGACACAAGATGACCCAAAAAAGACACAAAATGACAAAAGAAGACACAAAATGACCAAAAAATACACAAAATTACTAAAAAAGACACAAGATGACCCAAAAAAGACACAAAATGACAGATTAAAAACTGAATTAATTAAAAAAAGAAACAAAATGACCAACAAAAACACAGAATTATTAAAAAGACACAAAATTACCAAAATATACTACAAAAAGACACAAAATTATTTTAAAAAGACACAAAACATAGAATTACAAAAAACAGACACAGAATTACCAATAAAAAGACACAAAATTACCAAAGGACCTTCCACACACAAAACGGTAAAGTGCCATTCATATAAAACTCACATTAAACTTTCATATCAAAGTGGGGGCCACAAAATATCGTCACGAGGGCCACAATTGGCCCACGGGCCGTAAGTTTGAGACCCATGCACTAGATGAATCATTCTGTTCTCCTGTCAAAAACGTCAATACAGGTTGTGTGTACAAGCAGCAAAAAAACGTTTGCGTCAAAAGGAGTCAGCTGAGGAGGTTTGGGCATCTGGTAAGGATCCTCCCGGACTCAAAATTACTAGAAAAAGACACAAATCACAAAAAGACACAAAATTACCCAAAAAAGACACAAAATCACCCAAACAAAATGCCCCAAAAAGGACACAAATCAGAAAGACACAAAATTACCCCAAAAAAGAAACAAAATCGTAAAAAAAAGACACAAAATTACCCAAAGAAGACACAAAATCACCATAAAAAACACAAAATCACCATAAAAAACACAAAATCACCAAAACAAAATGCCCAAAAAAGGACACAAATCAGAAAGACACAAAATTACCCAAAAAAAGAAACAAAATCGTAAAAAAAAAAGACACAAAATTACCCAAAGAAGACACAAAATCACTAAAAAAGACACAAAATCACCAAAAAAGACACAAAATTACCCAAAGAAGACACAAAATCACTAAAAAAGACACAAAATCACCAAAAAAGACACAAAATTACCCAAAAAAGACACAAAATCACCAAAACAAAATGCCCAAAAAAGGACACAAATCAGAAAGACACAAAATTACCCAAAAAAAGAAAAAAAATCGTTAAAAAAAGACACAAAATTACCCAAAGAAGACACAAAATCACCAAAAAAGACACAAAATTACCCAAAAAACAGACATGGTGGAGGGATTATATCTCTGGACGTTGTGGCTGGGGAGAGGGACGTCTGGGAGGCCCTTATTAGCCTGCTGCCCCCGCGACCCGGCCCCGGATAACGTACAACAATGGATAAATGGAAGTATTATTGTAACCAGTTACTCCAGATAACATTATTTGATTTAAAACATGAAGTAATCATGGCGATCCGGTCCAGCAACAATCATTCAGCCCCCCGAGAGTTCCCACCATGCAACGCTGCTGCTGCTGCTGCTTCCCACCAAAAAATGTCTGGAAACAAAGCAGACACATCTTTTTTTCAGTGATGGCAGGCATCACTATCATTCTTCTCCATTTCCCAGCTGTTAGACAGCCAGTCTATTGTACAGCAATGAGATATCACTTTAATTTAGAAGAAAGGAAGCAAGCAGGACAGTGCAGCCTCTCTCTCTCTCTCTCTCTCTCTCTCTCTCTCTCTCTCTCTCTCTCTCTCTCTCTCTCTCTCTCTCTCTCTCGGTGTCCATTGTGTCTTGGGAGCTAATAAAAAAATGAGACTGCGACGCGTTCGCAGCTTCAGCAGAGGAAGCTCCTCCAACACACACTCAGTCAATCACACAGCACTGTATTCTTTTTTATTGGCTTAATAATGGGGACTAAGGGCATGGTGGAAACAGTTTCTCTCTCTGAGTGCTGGAGACAAAAATCAAACATGAACACGTGGCTTCAGCTTCTCTGGAGGACACGCTGGAACAACAACACTGATATAATTAACAACTGCCTCCTGTGAGACAAGTGTGTGTGTGTGTGTGTGTGTGTGTGTGTGTGTGTCATAGTGGGCGTAATAACTATATCTGAGTCTGTGTACAGATGCATGAGAGTGGGCATTACGCATCCCGCCCCCTTTGCACTTGCAACCTGTTCTTCCTCCTTTTAGAGGCTTTGGTGCATTTCTGACATCACTATTAATAGTCAGACGGCTTAGGACCAGATTTAAGAATAAAGGGGACACGCCGGACAAAAGCACCACATTTTTTCCACATGCTCTCCATCACCATAGTTTTAAATTTTTGGTAGGAGCCACTTCATCAAGATTGTGGATCGGAGATGGCACCCATATAAAGTCTATGAGAACCAATATATCTTCCAATCCACTTAAAAGGTCAATCTTGGTGTCAAAGTATGTATTTTCTGGGTCAAGGAATCATTTTAAGATATTAAGATATTAAGAGATCTTACATGAGATTAAAGCGTTCCTTTGATTTTTTTTTTTTAGTGTTTCTGAGGTAATAAATCAAGTTTTCTAATTTTTTCTCATTGAAATGAATGGACATAAATGCTTTTGCAGTTAGTGTTAGTGCCCACTGCTAGAATTTCAGGTAGAATGCAGCTTAAGGCACTTCCTGGTTCGCCTCCCTGCTCAGACCAGGAGGTTGCCGCCTGGTTAACTCTATGGAGTCTGGGGCTATTTTGTCCATTTTTGAATGTCATCTAGTGTTTTTTTAAGTCATTTTCTGTCTTTTTTTTAAAGTCATTTTGTGTGTTTTTGTGTCTTTTTTGTAGTCATTTTGTCTTTTTTTAGTCATTCTTTGTCTTTTTGTGTCTTTTTTTTAGTCATTCTGTGTCTTTTTTTGTCATTCTGTGTCTTTTTTTGTCATTCTGTGTCTTTTTTTGGTCATTTTGTGTCATTTTGTGTCTTTTTTTGTCATTTTGTGTCTTTTTTTGGTCATTTTGTGTCTTTTTGTGTCTTTTATGGTCATTTTGTGTCTTTTTTTGTCATTCTGTGTCTTTTTTTGGTCATTTTGTGTCTTCTTTAGTCCTTTAGTCCAACATAAAATGTGATTTTGAATCTTTTTTTTACATTCAAAACACTATCATGCTCAAAACATTTGTTTAAATGTTGCAAATGTGACCAAAGGTGTCAAATCTACCATATAAGAGGGTTCCATCCAGTTCTATCATTTGATACTAAATCTATTTGAGCTTGTCTCCAGTTTTACTTGGTATATCATCATCAAACTGAAACTGGCCTCATGGAGTTTACAGCCAGAACTTTAGAGGTAAATGTACAGTAGGGCTCCACGCTGCTTTGTTTTCTAGTCTGATGGAGGCAACAAGTCTGGATTATTTGGAGCTCCAGGACTCTCCACAGGGTTAACCCTTTATCAGGCAAAGAACTATATTTGGTAACTTCAGGTAATATTTTGAGAAAAAAGTTGCAAATTTACTAGAAAAAAAAGTCGCAGATTTCAGAGATTTAAAGTGGCAAATCTGCCCGAAAAAAGTCACAGATTTACGAGAAAAAAGTGGGAAAAAAGCAACTTTTTTCTCCCAGATTCACCACTTTAACCCTTAATAGGACACTCATTGAAATACTTGCAAATTCCAAATTTCAACCCTAGAGAATATTGGAGGATATTACATACAGCCAGAATGTGTAAAAAAAAAAAAAAAACATAGGAAAATAATATTTTGAGAAAAAAGTTTACGAGATTAAAGTGGCAAATCTACGAGAAAAAAATGCGCAGATTTATGAGATTTAAAGTGGTGAATCTGGGAGAAAAAAGTCGTTTTTTCCCACTTTAAATCTCTTAAATCTGCAACTTTTTTCTTGTAGATTTGCCACTTTAATCTAGTAAATCTGCAACGTTTTTTCTTGTAGATTTGCCACTTTCATCTAGTAAATCTGCAACTTTTTTTCTTGTAGATTTGCTACTTTAATCTAGTAAATCTGCAACTTTGTTTCTTGTAGATTTGCCACTTTAATCTAGTAAATCTGCAATTATTTTTCTTGTAGATTTGCCACTTTAAATCTCTTAAATCTGCAACTTTTTTTCTTGTAGATTTGCCACTTTAATCTAGTAAATCTGCAACTTTTTTTCTTGTAGATTTGCCACTTTAATCTAGTAAATCTGCAACTTTTTTTCTTGTAGATTTGCCACTTTAGTCTAGTAAATCTGCAACTTTTTTTCTTGTAGATTTGCCACTTTAATCTAGTAAATTTGCAACTTTTTTCTCGAAATATTACCTGAAGTTACCAAATATAGTTCTTCGCCTGATAAAGGGTTAACCCTGTGGAGTGTCCTGGAGCTCCAAATAATCCAGACTTGTTGCCTCCATCAGACTAGAAAACAAAGCAGCGTGGAGCCCTACTGTAAATTTACCTCTAAAGTTCTGGCTGTAAACTCCATGAGGCCAGTTTCAGTTTGATGATGATATACCAAGTAAAACTGGAGACAAGCTCAAATAGATTTAGTATCAAATGATAGAACTGGATGGAACCCTCTTATATGTTAGATTTGACACCTTTGTTCACATTTGTAACATTTGAAATTCTTTATTGAGCATGATAGTGTTTTGAAAGTAAAAAAAAGATTCAAAATCACATTTTGTGTTGGACTAAAGGACTAAAGAAGACACAAAATGACCAAAAAAGACACAGAATGACCAAAAAAGACACAGAATGACAAAAAAAGACACAGAATGACTAAAAAAGACACCGAATGACCAAAAAAGACACAGAATGACTAAAAAAGACACCGAATGACCAAAAAAGACACAGA
Organism: Centropristis striata; assembly: GCF_030273125.1. Lineage (NCBI taxonomy): Eukaryota > Metazoa > Chordata > Actinopteri > Perciformes > Serranidae > Centropristis > Centropristis striata. Next base: position 2,134,682 of record NC_081521.1, on the reverse strand, counting down.
ATGACTAAAAAAGACACCGAATGACTAAGAAAAGATACAAAAAGACTAAAAAAGCCACAAAATGACCAAAAAAAGACACAAAAAGACACAGAATGACAAAAAAAAAAGACACAAAATGACTTAAAAAATGGACAAAATAGCCCCAGACTCCATAGAGTTAACCAGGCGGCAACCTCCTGGTCTGGGCAGGGAGGCAAACCAGGAAGTGCCTTAAGCTGCATTCTACCGGAAATTCCAGCAGGGGGCGCTAACTTTGGCTGCAAAAGCATTTATGTCCATTCATTTCAATGCAAAATGAGAAAACTTGTCACTTGATTTAATACCTCAGAAATGTTTTTTAGGACAACACAATGGTCTCAATAAGTCGACTTTTCTCTGCTTCATTCTGGGACTAAAAGAGAGAAAATAACACTTTTCATCGATACTTTCGAACATTTTAGTATCGATACTTTTTTTCTTGTTGATTTGCCAATTTAATCCAGTAAATCTGCAACTTTTTTTCTCAAAATATTACCTGAAGTTACCAAATATAGTTCTTCACCTGATAAAGGGTTAATAGTGATAAATACTGAGAAATGCACCAAAGCAACAGTTGTTTAACAGTATTTTCAACCAGGAATCCTTGTGATATAATAATAACGAACTACACTGATGACATGAAGTCATCAGACAGAATCTAACCGCCAACATCTGAAGGACGGCAGCATAACGGGAGCCCAAGAAACCCACATTAAGGAGGAAAGTCTCCCTATCTGCCTGCTGACAGCTCACAGGGAAGCTGTAGGTAACAAATCAAAAAAGGAAGTCGAAGCCCCAAAACATTTAAATGGAAGTGAGGCACGGTCTCACAATGGTTCTCGCCTTATCTCGCCTCAAACACCTGCCATGTCGCCTGCTACTTATCCTCTGATTACAGCTGGAGCCATTTTGCTGTAATTCGCCAAAAAATTATTCCTGAAATAAATAAGTATTATAACGTGCAGACAGAGAGAGAGTGAACTAGGGGGGGGGGAGGGGTATGTAGTGAAATATTCAAGTGAAATATTCTCTGGGAACATGGTGTTCTGAGATTGGAATAAATAAGTAGACAAGGAGCAGAGGGAGGAAAAAAGGGAAAAGTCAAAAGGAGGTTTGACGTGATGTCTAGTCTGGAGTCTGGAGCTCTGTTGCACTGTTGATCTCTGCTACACACACACACACACACACACACACACACACACACACACACACACACAACTCTCAAACAAGGTCACATTATAGCGCACAGTGTGCAATGAATGACAACTTTTCTGCATTTCACTTTACACATCTCAGTGTTATATCTGCAGCGACCCTCAGGTCAGCAGCCACGCTGGTAAATGTGCAGGGAAATGTAGAGGAAATGTATTTTTATGCCACAGAAAAAAAGAAGAAGAAGAGAAAAGTCTTTTTTTATTTACTACTGTATGTCATGAACAGTTCTTTATAATACTTGGCTGGAAAATGATGGATGTGTCTCTGCTGCTTGACTGTTTTATAGCAGACTAGTATACGTATATTGTCATATTTTGTGTTCTGGTCTTGTTATTTCCTGTTTTTATATATATACACACATATATATATATATATATATATATATATATATATAGTAACTCTCCTCTTGTTTCAGGTAATTTTTTTGTCTTTTTTGTAATTTTGTGTCTTTTTTTTAGTAATTTTGTGTCTTTTTTAGTAATTTTGTGTCTTTTTTTGTTGTAATTTTGTGTCTTTTTTTAAGTAATTTTGTGTCTTTTTTTTTTGTAATTTTGTGTCTTTTTTTGTTGTAATTTTGTGTCTTTTTTAGTAATTTTGTGTCTTTTTCTAAAAAATAATTTTGTGTCTTTTTTTGGTAATTCTGTTTCTTTTTTAAGTAATTTTTTTTTCTGTCATTTTGAGTCTTTTTTGTAATTCTGTCTTTTTTTGGTCATTTTGTTTCTTTCTGAAGTAATTTAGGTTTTGGTCATTGGTCATTGGTCATTTTGTGTCTTTTTTGTCATTTTGTGTCTTTTTTTTAGTAACTTTGTGTCTTTTTTTGTGTCATTTTGTTTCTTTTTGAAGTAATATAGTTTTTTAGTCATTTTGTGTCTTTTTTGGTCATTTTGATACTGCCTCCAGCGGCCCCCAGGTAATTTGAGTTTGAGACCCCTGGTGTAGATAGTTTTCAGTGTTTTTCCTCCTTTGGAGCGACTTTTCTTTGTTAGATTTCTACTCAGAGTCAGGAGTTTCATAGCCCTTTTCTTTCACTCTGTGAGGTTTTCCTTGCTGCATTTTTGAATAAAGCCAGCCTGACATACATTACGCTATGAAAGCATGACGTCTGTCTCCTCAGAACCTGGAAACTTCTTGTTGTTTCCTCATCCCATTGGTCACATGCTAAGGTACAGGTGCATCAAGTCAAGTATAGTTTATTTGTCCCAACTTGGGCAATTTGGTTGCAGTTTAGGTGTATAAAAGACACAAAAAACAATACATTCCAACACACATACATACAACAGATCATGACCTCTATATATATATATATATATACACTGTAAGACTTTGCTGTAAATTTACAGTCAGATTCTAACAGTAACTTGCTGTATTATGATTGTACAGTATATTGCTGTGAAAACAATGCATTGTGGGAGTTATCATGATTGCTCAGGCATTCCAACGATCAAAATTATATTTTTTTCTCCAATAATTTACTGTTTTCATCTGAGCATGTCAGGAAAATAACGTCATTATTTTTTAAAAGAAGACACGTTTTATTTAATTTCTTTTTTTTCCTGGGCTGAAATAATCACAATGTGTTGTTTTTCCAGTAATCCTAATATAGAGTTTAAATGGATTAGTTGTAACATAATTTAGAGTTAAACATTTAAACGTTTCGCTATTTATTTTCTTTGTTACGAGACAGTTTGTCAGTAAACGGACCTGTATTTCTATAATACAGTAGAGGTATTGTAAATTTTACAGTAACTTACTGGCGAAACTGCTGCCAGTAATTTACTGTAATTTTACAGTTAAGTTTTACAGTGTATATATATATATATATAACATCCAGAGGGCCAGATTTTCTGCTCAATATTCAGTAGGAGATAGTTCTTATGACTCCAGTCACTGACGTCTGGAGTCACAACAACTATCTCCTACTGAACAATATATCTGAATAGATCTGACGGGGCTCAGTATCAGATCTGAATCTGAATATGTGGCGTGTCATCAATGCAGATCAGTTTTTATGATGTGAGATGTAAAGTGTGAATTTTGAAGTGCAGGAAAAAAAATCAGAAGTCCGTTCTAACTGCTCCTCCTTTGTGACCAAGGACACTGATTAATGGCTGCCATGTCTGTAGTTTCTCTCTGTGAAGATCAAAGACTTTGCCTTGAATCTGTCCCTGTTTATCCAAACACTGTTATCAGAAAAGATCATCTAAATCAGAAAAAATCTGTAAAACTGTTGACTACACGGTCAATGCCAGCGTTTTTTTTAAGGTCCAATGATAAAATCTATCTGTAAAGCAAGAAGCAAGTGTGTGTGTGTGTGTGTGTGTGTATGTGTGTGTGTGTGTGTGTGTGTGTGTGTGTGTGTGTGTGTGTATGTGTGTGACAGTGGACACCATCAGGATGTCTTGCAGCTGATTACAGGGCATTCTGATGTATCATTTCAAAATAAAAGCCCTTTGAAATCTCAGATAATCTGCTATATTTCCTCCTATTTAAAAATGGCAGAATATGTGAGATTTCAAAAGGCTTTTATTTTGGAATTATACAACAGAGGGACGTTTTTCGTGTCTTGATTTCCAAACGGTTATGGATTGAACGGAAGATACACAGATTCAGTATCGTAGGACTTGGACCTGTTAAGAAACGTGTTAAAATGATTTTTCTATATTGTTGATTTAGTTTCAGTTCTCTTAATTCTCTGGTTTTTCTTGTAGTGTGACAGTATTTTATTTGTGTCTTGTGTGTTTAGGGTAACAATATTGGTCATTTTATGTCTTTTTCTGGTCATTTTGTGTCTTTTTTTGTCATTTAGTGTCTTTTGTCTTTTTTGGTCATTTTGTGTCTTTTGTTGTGTGTTTTTTAGTTATTTTGTGTCTTTTTTGGTCATTTTGTTTTTTTCTGGTCATTTTGTGTCTTTTTTTAGTCATTTTGTGTCTTCTTTGGTCATTTTGTGTCTTTTTGTGTCTTTTTTGATCATTTTGTGTCTTTTGTTGTGTGTTTTTTAGTTATTTTGTGTCTTTTTTTGGTCATTTTGTGTTTGTTTTTTTGTCATTTTGTGTCTTCTTTGGTCATTTTGTGTCTTTTTTGGTCATTTTGTGTCTTTTGTTATGTGTTTTTTAGTTATTTTGTGTCTTTTTTTGGTCATTTTATGTCTTTTTTTAGTCCTTTAGTCCAACATAAAATGTGATTTTGAATCTTTTTTTTTTACTTTCAAAACACTATCATGTTCAATAAAGAATTTTAAATGTGTCAAATGTGACCAAAGGTGTCAAATCTACCATATAAGAGGGTTCCATCCAGTTCTATCATTTGATACTAAATCTATTTGAGCTTGTCTCCAGTTTTACTTGGTATATCATCATCAAACTGAAACTGGCCTCATGGAGTTTACAGCCAGAACTTTAGAGGTAAATGTACAGTAGGGCTCCACGCTGCTTTGTTTTCTAGTCTGATGGAGGCAACAAGTCTGGATTATTTGGAGCTCCAGGACACTCCACAGGGTTAAAAACACAATCACCGTAGTTTTATGGAAATGTAAGAATGGTCTTGCTATCTTTTGGTGCCACTCAAGCTGATAAACTGCTCAAACATGCTTGAATATGAGTGTGCACCAAGTCAGTTAGGATATAATACTGGCTCTTTATTAGCTCACTCAGAGAGAAACCCACCATGGTTACACAGTCGCTAGAAATAAATGTTCCGCCAGTACTTCTTGGTTCAAAAGAGGATACAGAAATTTGTTGCCCACTTTTTGTTTTGCATAAAGTGCACTGAGTGAGAATCAGCAGCATTCAGGCTGTGCGTCATGTTTTCCCCATTGATGTAAAGTACTCAGGCACACAGCCAATTTACTGAACAGACTGACTATGGAAGTTATTAGAGCCACTTCCTCTTTTCATAGAATAGAAAGACATGTTAAATACACATTTGTATTTATATCACAAATGGGATGGAGATGCAGATAGTGGAGCACACAGAATAACCCCGGAGCATTCAGATGGCGGTCATGGACATTTTCTCTCTCTTGCAGAAGAAGAAGCTATAGAGTTTTGCCGTTTTAGAAGATATTGCTTTCATATAAAAGCTGGAGACCTATATGATCTATTGGCAACAACCATGTCATGATGTCTTGTTGGGAAAAGTGTGTTAATCTTAATTTTTGGGGGGAAAAACTGACTTTCAATGATTTTCGAAGGGGTCCTTGACCTCTGCCTTGGGGTGTGCCATATCATATTGTTCACGATAATACCGGTATATATTTTTTTAATGAGTAAAAAATTGCATATCATGATATTGGGTTTCGATGGATGCATGGTTGGTTGGTTGGATGGATGGATGGATGGATGGATGGATGGATTTTGGGTGTTTGGTTGGTTGGTTGGATGGATGGATGGATGGATGGATGGATGGATGGATGGATGGATGGATGGATGGATGGATGGATTTTGGGTGTTTGGTTGGTTGGTTGGATGGATGGATGGATGGATGGATGGATGGATGGATGGATTTTGGGTGTTTGGTTGGATGGATGGATGGATCAATTGGCAACCCCTGCACATGAAAAATGACGGCAATGTGGAAATGCCTTAAATCTATATTTTCTTCTAGATGACTGCAAAAAGAAGTGTGATTGTGTAGAAGCCTATTAATTTAATTAATACAAGACATGATCACAAGATGATCCTTGAACATATTTCAGTAATTTTTAGTAATTTAGACAGACAGACAGACAGACAGACAGACAGACAGACAGACAGACAGACAGACAGATAGATAGATAGATAGATAGATAGATAGATAGATAGATAGATAGATAGATAGATAGATAGATAGATAGATAGGTGGAGATTTATATCAATCTCTAACCTCCGAGCATGAAAAATGAGGCCCTAAGTGCCTTAAACCTGCATTGTTTCCAACAACCAGCAGGGGGCGACTCCACATGTTGCAAAAAGTGCTATATAATAATATCAGTGTTTGATGTTTTACATTCAGAATCCAAGAAGATGTAATTTAATATTTTCATAGCGAGTCAAACAATGAAGTACAGCATCAGCAGTTCAGTATGAGTCAACATAACTTTATTATATTTAAGTTTATTGCATGAAATGAGTAATTCCTTTTTATCCCCATTAAAACTGAGATATGATGGTTATGGATGTGCGGATATGAGGGAAAGGTGCCGATGGTGATAGCTCTCATACTGGGAGATGTGACACTCTGATAATGAAACACAGTGCAAAGTGACTGTGAATGTAACACAAATTAAATCAGGCAGCATTTTAATTTTAATCTTCTGACTCCCATCAGATCTGCAGAGAATTACGGTGTTTAAGTTTCCTCCGTCTCGCCCATCTGTCACTCACTGTTGCTTTATTCTCAGCCGTGGTGTTATCCTCCCTCCTGTCGCTCTTCTTCTTCTTCTTTTTTCTCCTCATTCAGACACCCTCCACCTCCTCCACCTCCTCCACCACCTCCTCCTCCACCTCCTCCTCCACCCAGCAACACCACTACAGATCCAGTAGCAGGTAACAGACAGTGTGAGACAGTGTTTAATCTAAATGTCTTAATAGTGTCAAACAGATAGCAATGCTGCTCTCTGCTGGCCATATCAATTAAAATATTACCATATATGACAATGAGAGATGGAGGAAAAGTGGGATAATACTGTTTACTTAACTGCAGTCACTATGCAAAGAGTAAAACTGAAGAAAACTGCAATGTTGTCGTCTTTTTTCAGACATTTTCCAATCGATTTTGTTATTTAAAAGTGCATTTAAAAGTGTTTAACAACTCTATTCAATGATTTGTCTATTTTAAACTTAATATTATGAAGTTATGTTATTTTTTAGTCTTAAAATTATTTTATCTCACTTTTTTTTTTTACTTCATCATTATCTAGATCAGGGATGGGCAACAGGAGGCCCGGGGGCCACATACGGCCAGCACCCTCACTTGAAGTGGCCCTCAGTACAACTACATGCATTTGAGCATGAAATCTTAAAAGTGCATATATGGATGGATGGATGGATGGATGGTTGGTTGGTTGGTTGGATGGATGGATGGATGATGGATGGATGGATGGATGGATGGATGGTTGGTTGGATGGATGATGGATGGATGGATGAATGGATGGATGGTTGGTTGGTTGGATGGATGGATGGATGGATGGATGGTTTGGTTGGATTGATGGATGGATGGATGGATGGTTGGTTGGTTGGATGGATGGATGGATGGATGGATGGATGGATGGATGGATGGATGGATGGATGGATGGATGGATGGATGAATGGATGGATGGGTGGGTGGATGGATGGATGGATGGATGGATGGATGGATGGGCGGAGTAATTATTATTATTATTATTATTATATTATTTTATTTGCTTCAAACCTCTTGTATTCATACTGTTATAAAAAATAAATACATAACAAAAAAAACGGCTAAACCATGACAGTAAAAGACCATAAAATGATAAATGGGTTAATTCAGTTTTAGTAACTATGAAACACTGTAAATCAGACAAAACAGGATTTTACACAGTTTTTAAAAAAATATATACATTACTTTTTATCCACTGTTAAATACACTGGCACCGGTTTGTAACAGAAATATACTGTAAAATACAAGCGATCACTGTAATTTTTGCATTTATTTTTTGTAAAAATACTTTTTCTCACTGTTAAATGTACTAAACACCATATCTCTAACAGAATATACTGTAATATTTAATGGTAAAATCTTTAATTTATGCAGCATTTATAAAGTATTTTCTGGTCAATTATATGGCAGAACAGCGTTTCTTTTGATGGAAAAACTTTGTATTTTTTACGGTAAAATATGTAATAAAATGGCAATCTTACATGTGAAATCAACAGTGCTAATATCATTTTACCATAATATTAGAAAAGTTTGACTGTATTTATTACGGTAAAGTTCTGGCACTTACAGCTGCCATTTTTTTACCATAAAAACAAAATGTTTTATTTTTATTTTATTTTTTTTTACAGTGTAAGTATCTGTAGCAGTTGGAAATCATTCAGTTGTATTCCGTGGGAAAACCCCAAAATAAAAACAAAATAAAAAAGGAAGTCAAATAAAAAGTGGACGTTTCTTCAGCTTGTTATCTTGACAAAATCCATGACAAGGAATTTTGACATTAAAATTACAATAAATGATTTAGGTTCATGGGTAAATCTAGCAGTCTTTTGGCTTTTATAATTGCAGAGTCACTGTCAGCTGCTGGATGTTTCCTCCGCCTCGGGCTAAATATCGTTACAAGGCAGACGGCTCATCAAGATGAGTGACAGGCAGGAAGTTGATCATCTGAGGGGGAGGAACCGACTTCACACTGAGCCCCCGCAAGGTGAAAAAAAAAATCACATATTTGAGCTCCGATCTCAGGTTTCTTTCTCTCGAGTGTGAACATACACAGTGACGGCTATTGTTGCTAAAAAAACGGGGAAATGAAAGTTTGAAATCTGTACTGACACACTGATAAAAAGGTGTTTAGTCTAAAAACCAGATCAAACAGTAAATCTGAGGGAAATGATCTTGCTGCATGGACAGATAATTTACCTTGACAAGATTTATTAAATTAAGATTATTAAATCTAGAAATAAGCATGTTGAACACTTAAAATAAGAAATTAACTCTTAAAACAAGATAAATGAAAGCTGCCAGCAGTGATGAACTGGCCCGAGCAGAGTGACCTGATGATTATTTGGTTCTTACCAAGATAAAAAAAAAACTTTTTGTGTCCTTTTTTTAAATTTTTTTATCTTTTTATGTCTTTTTTGTGATTTTACGTCCTTTGCTTCTATTTTGGTGTCTCTTTGTGTCTTTTTTATGTCTTTTTTTGATCTTTTTGTGTCTTTTTTTGGTGATTTTTTATCTTTTTATGTCTTTTTTGTGATTTTCAGTCTTTTGCTTCTTTTTTGGTCATTTTATTTCTTTTTGTGTCTTTTTTCAGTCTTTTTTTATTGGACTTTTTGTGTCTTTTAATGGTCTTTTGGTGTCTTCTTTGGTCTTTTTGTGTCTTTTTTTTGGTCTTTGTGTGTCTTTTTACATCTTCTTTTGGTCACAAAATGACCAAAAAAGACAAAAAACGTATAAAAGACATAAAAATTAAAGCTGCAAGCAGCGATGAACTGGCCCGAGCAGAGTGACCTGACAATTATTAGTTTCTTACCGAGATATAAAATTATTTAATTTCTTATTTTAAGCATTCAACATGCTTATTTCTAGATTTAATAATCTTAATTCAAGAGATCTTATCAAGGTAAATTATCTGTCCATGCAGCAAGATCATTTCCCTCAGATTTATTGTTTTATCTTTAAACACCCTTTTTTTTGCAGTGTTCTAATTCCCACTAATCTAGTCGGTGCTATTGCTGAGCAACAATTAAAAAAAAATCTTCTTTTTGCTAATTATAATTATACCAATGAAGTCAACACAGACACCAATGATACGTGTATAAAACGACAGTAATTCCAGCTGACTTTAACAATAGCTCGCGCCTGTATGTGCTGCAACAAGCTGAACACTATGAGCTTCTTTTATCTCGTGTTGTTTGGCAGCTTTGTGATCCTTGGCTGATAAGCACCGAGCTAGCACAGTGATGCTCTGCAGCAGAGCAGCCTTCCTGCTATTGGAGAGACCTGTGGAGACAGATGGGAGATTTACAAATGCTGGAAGAGCAGAGAGTGGCGCTGGCAACGGCTCACCTCGGAGAGATTTCCATTTACTCCAGGCTTCTTGTCTTCATCAAGGTTGGCGCTGTGGTGTCACTTCTCTGCTGCCAAAGTGAGCTGTGAGAGAGTTTGAGAAAGAAAGACAACGTCAAAACATCTGCTTTGACTGTGAGCCCGATCACAAACACACACACGCACTTTTATCTACATTTATTGCAATCAAACTGTTATTTTATCTTGTAGATTTTGCAAAAAAAATATTTGTATATACAGCCTAGCTTTTATGCATCAAACTGTGTGTGTGAATTTTTAAGTTCCAACGTTACGGTAAGAACGTGTTAGACCCGTCTTTGTGTGTGTTTTTTTTGGTAATTTTAAGTCCTTTGCTTCTTTTTTGGTAATTTTATGTCTTTTTGGCTCTTTTTTGTGTCCTTTTTGTTCTTTTTGTGTCGTCCTTTTTGTCTCTTTTCTGTGTCTGTTTGTGTCTTTTTTGGTGATTTTTTAAAATCTTTTTATGTCTTTTTTATGTCTTTTGCTTCTTTTTTTGGTCTTTTTGTGTCTTTTTTCTTTTTTGTGTCTTTTTTGGTGTTTTTGTTACTTTTTTCAGTCTTTTTTTGTGTTTTTGTATCTTTTTTTGGTGTTTTGTGTTTTTTTGTGTCTTTTTTTTGCTCAAAATAAAAGCAAACACATGTAGCTTTCAAAATAAGAGCACATGGATGTGTTAGCAGAATCCACCACAGAATTTACAAGAAGGCTGTCAAAATAAGATGCATTAAATAAAACATAGCAGAACCCTTATTCTCCTTTACAATAATTCATTAAAATATGCAATGATTAAGATGGAATAGTGGCATTAGAATGTGGGAGAGCACTTTTATCTACATTTATTGCAATCAAACTGTTATTTTATCTTGTAGATTTTGCAAAAAAAAAAATGTGTATATACAGCCTAGCTTTTATGCATCAAACTGTGAACTTTCAAGTTCCAACGTTAAGGTAAGAACATGTTAGACCCGCCTTCCAAAATAAAAGCAAACACATGTAGCTTTCAAAATAAGAGCACATGGATGTGTTAGCAGAATCCACCAGACTTTCTTTATTGTCATTGCACAAAAACAGAACACAGAACTGGTGAGCAGTTAATAAATAAATACTGTGGCCTGTAACAATAAATATATCTATCAATATGTAAAAACTTATATAAAAATAAAGGTTTCCGAATATGTACATAAAATATTGCACCCTAAAAGTTTATTATATTTCATATTGCACATATGATAAATTGCACTTTACAAGCAAAAAATATTTATATATACAGCCTAGCTTTTATGCATCAAACTGTGAATTTTTAAGTTCCAACTTTACGGTAAGAACGTGTTAGACCCGCCTTCAGAATAAAAGCAAACACATGTAGCTTTCAAAATAAGAGCACATGGATGTGTTAGCAGAATCCATCACTGAATTTAGACTTCGACTTTCTTTTTTGTCATTGCACAAAAACACAACAGTGAATCTGGCAACAACATATCGTTGCTTGGCTAGTGAGCTGTGAGAAAGATGTGAGCCGGATAACAAAGACTGAATCACTTTTATCTACATTTATTGCAATCAAACTTTTATTCTATCTTGTAGATTTTGCAAAAAATATTTGCATTTACAGCCTAGCTTTTATGCATCAAACTGTGAACTTTCAAGTTCCAACATTACGGTAAGAACGTATTAGACCCGCCTTCAAAATAAGAGCACATGGATGTGTTAGCAGAATTTCTTTCTTGTCATTGCACAAAAACACAACAGTGAATCTGGCAACAAAATATCGTTGCTTGGCTACCAGACTACACAGAACACAGAACTGGTCACTTTTCTGCTGCCAAAGTGAGCTGTAAGAAAGATGTGAGCCGGATAACAAAGACTTTTATCTGCATTTATTGCAATCAAACTGTTATTTTATCTTGTAGATTTTGCAGAAAATATATTTGTATATACAGCCTAGCTTTTATGCATCAAACTGTGGGGGGAAATTGAAATGAATTTGATGAATATTTATCTTCTGCCATCGTTTTTTTTTCTGCCGTCAGCCGTGTTTGTCGGGAGGTAGAAGGCAGTAATTCTGCAACTGAACAGCTTCCTAATCACACATTACTAATCTGGCCTCGCTCTCGTGTCCCCGCAAACACTCTCCTCGCACTCAGCCGGCTTCCCCTTTTGTTTGCTAACCCGTCTAGCGGCCCTCGCGGATAATAACGCGGACCGTTGCTCCCGGTCACAATG
>NC_081521.1:2117212-2122390 GCF_030273125.1 Centropristis striata | reverse complement strand
GATGGATGCTCAAATAATACCGTACGATATGTCATAGTCACAGACTTCCAATTGCAGAATGAAATGGGTTTCCAAATGAAAGAAGGGACGCGGAATCGTTTGATTTTAGCCGACACGGACGGCTCGAGCTATTTACATCTGTTGTCACAATGGGTGGCACTTACTGATAATGTCTATAATCAGCCTATTTAATGCTTTCAACAGAGTGGCAGATATGAAACAGATGGTGAATCTGCAGGCGTACTCTCAACACAACACGCTCCATATTATTGAGATCAGCAGTTGGTGGAAGACCACTACATCTGAAAACTTTACCTTTTAGAGGCTTTGGAACAGTGGCTGTCTGAGGAAACAGGAAACTGGAAATGGAGAAAACGTGATAAAGTGCCTTCTAGGGTGCCCTCCCAGTGGAGAAAACATGATAAAGTGCCTTCTAGGGTGACGGCAAATGGAGAAAACATGATAAAGTGCACTCGTGGGTGCCCTCCCAGTGGAGAAAATGTGATAAAGTGTCTTCTTGTGGACGGCAAATGGAGAAAATATGATATAGTGCACTCTAAGTTGCCCTCCCAGTGGAGAAAACATGATAAAGTGCCTTCTTGGGTGATGGAGAAAACATGATTGAGTCCATGTTTTCTGCAATTAACACTTGTGTTGTGTCCGAAATCTGTTTCGCAGGTCAAGTTTGACCCAAGATTTATATTTAAAACACCCAAAAACAATGAATATCATCCAATATATTAAACAGAAGGATTGGGACTACAAGCGCATGCTGAGAAACAATAATTGTTCCCGTGGAGGAAGGGGGTGGGTGTCTAAAGTGGTAAATGAGTCTTGATTGGACCAGATTTGATCCAGAGTTACCCAGTTTCAATGCACTGCTGGGTTTTTCCAGACCCGAACACCAAAAGCCATGTTTCGACTGAGTACTTTCTGAGTACTTTTTGGAAAGCAGCTGAGTGTTTTGGCTCCGCCCACTAGTTAGTTCCCCTCGGCCTCTGCTCCCATACAGGTACTTTTGTCGCTATATTTAGCAACTATTCAGACCCCTCTAGCTACTCTTTTTTTTTTTTTAAAGCAGCTAGCGACAAATCTAGCGACTTTTTCTGGTGTTATTGGAGACTCGTTCCTACTCTTCTTAATGAGGAGCGCCGTCCCAAAGCACTCACAAGCGGCCCAGTCCTCCCGCAGCAGTCTCTCCCAGCTACAGAGAGCAGAGCAGGAGCTGTTAACCCCTCAGCGTCCAGTCTGCAATTGAATCACGCATGTGCTAAATCGTCGCTCAGTAGCGGCTCAGAAAGTACCGACCCAAAGCAGGAACTTTCTGAGCCGCTAACCGGTGAATTTTTGCGGATTCTCACGAGAGGGAAAATACCTAATGGAAACACACTTTAAGATACACTTTTTTTAGCTTAGCAAGCTACTTAGCCAAGAAGTTAGCTAAGTTGTTAGCTTAGCAAGCTACTTAGCCAAGAAGTTAGCTAAGTTGTTAGCTTAGCAAGCTACTTAGCCAAGAAGTTAGCTAAGTTGTTAGCTTAGCAATTTACTTAGCCAAGAAGTTAGCTAAATAGTTAGCTTAGCAAGCTACTTAGCCAAGAAGTTAGCTAAGTAGTTAGCTTTGCAAGCTACTTAGCCAAGAAGTTAGCTAAGTAGTTAGCTTAGCAAGCTACTTAGCAAGAAGTTAGCTAAGTAGTTAGCTTAGCAAGCTACTTAGCCAAGAAGTTAGCTAAGTAGTTAGCTTAGCAAGCTACTTAGCCAAGAAGTTAGCTAAGTAGTTAGCTTAGCAAGCTACTTAGCTAAAAAAAAATGGATATGGGTCATTTTTGACTCATGTTGTGCATTAGAAGAGTAGTGACAGAAAAAGGTATTTTACTTAAAAATTAATGAAGGAAAACATAAAATTAGGATGTATGATGATCAAAAACAAACTAATTGAGATAAACCTGGAATCCAGAATGATGAAAATGATTTATTGCAAAGATATAGAACATAAAAACTCATACATATCGGGTCACTTTAGACCATGTTGTGCATCAAAGGGTTAAACATGGGTGCACCATGGAAATAGGGTTCAACGTGCGTCAGAATCAGAGGTGAGTTTGGAGGTAAACTGTTCCTCGACCCTTCAATAAATCATTCTTTACTAGTTTACTGGACTAACCAACCATGTAAAGATGTTGCTGTCGATATGCTGGAAAAAACACAAAGCATCTCTGCACTTTAACCTTCCACTGCAGACAGAAGAGAGAATGTTGTTGAGCTTTGTGGTTCCTCTTCTTCCCCCTCCCTCGCTGCCTGCTGCAGCCCAGATTTGATCAGACCCCTGCTGTGAATCATGTTTACGGTCCTGCACACACACACACACTGTAAACGCCAACACACACACACACACACACACTGCATCCTCCTCAGCAGAGCCAAGGTTTGGTGCACATCTGAAATCACTGTACAGGTGCAGGACGAAGGCGTGTGAGAATCAGAGGCATGTCTTTTTTTGGTCATTCTGTGCCTTTTTTGGTCATTTTGTTTAATTTTTTTTAAGTAATTTCGTTTTTTCTGTCATTTTTTGTCCTTTTTTTTGGTCATTTTGTGTCTTTTTTGGTCATTTTGTTTCTTTTTTTAGTAATTTAGTGGCTTTTTTTGGTCATTTTGTTTCTTTTTTAATAATTTTGTGTCTTTTTTTGGTAATTATGTCTTTTTTTTGGTCATTTTGTTTAATTTTTTTTAAGTAATTTCGTTTTTTCTTTCATTTTGTGTCCTTTTTTGGTCATTTTGTTTCTTTTTTTTTAGTAATTTAGTGTCTTTTTTGGTCATTTTGTTTCTTTTTTAATAATTTTGTCTTTTTTTGGTAATTATGTCTTTTTTTTGGTCATTTTGTTTAATTTTTTTTAAGTGATTTCTTTTTTTCTGTCATTTTGTGTCCTTTTTTTGGTGATTTTGTGTCTTTTTTGGTCATTTTGTTTCTTTTTTTAGTAATTTAGTGTCTTTTTTTGGTCATTTTGTTTCTTTTTTAATCATTTTGTGTCTTTTTTTGGTAATTATGTCTTTTTTTTGGTCATTTTGTTTCTTTTTTAATCATTTTGTGTCTTTATTTGGTAATTATGTCTTCTTTTTGGTCATTTTGTTTAATTTTTTTTAAGTAATTTCGTTTTTTCTGTCATTTTGTTTCTTTTTTTGGGGGATAATTTTGTGTCTTTTTTGGTCATTTTGTTTCTTTTTTAATAATTTTGTGTCTTTTTTTGGTAATTATGTCTTTTTTTTGGTCATTTTGTATCTTTTTTGTTCATTTTGTGTCTTTTTTGTTCATTTTGTGTCTTTTTTGACCCCTGCTGTGAATCATGTTTACGGTCCTGCACACACACTGTAAACACCAACACACACACACACACACACACACACTCCTCAGCAGAGCCAAGGTTTGGTGCACATCTGAAATCACTGTACAGGTGCAGGACAAAGGCGTGTAGCGGCGGCGGCGGCGTAGCGGGAGAAAGGCCCGTTTGCCTGATTACCATCATGTTTGGTGAAAATGCTGCTGTGAGCAGTTTGTCAAATGAAGAGCACGTTCGGGAGGCGACAAACAGAGAGGAAGCGTTCTCCTCGGATGCTCGTTGAGAGGTTATGGCTGCAATCAGAGCCTCTGATGGAAATTGAAATAAAGCTGCCATTTAAGGAGGCCACATACACACAATATGGAGCCATGCAATCATTCTCCATACATGGAGGCTTTAGCTATGACCAATGTCACCATCTGCGAATGATTTCGTTTTTAGCTAATCTCTGCTTCGGCAGTTTAACGTGGGACATAATGCGGAGCAGTGGCATACTTTAATAGTGTATTCATAGATGTGTAAGTGCACCATGGTGCTATTAAAGCATCATCTCTGCACATCCAATCAGTGTAAACACCAGTTAATGTGTGGCGTACACCAGAATCACTTCTCCTTGGAGCCATCAGGTCAGATGATGATCTTCAGAGGAACGACCTGTCACTGGAAATGTTCTTTAACTCTATAGAGTCTGACTCCTTCCATCCTGCCTGTATTCACCACTAAAACATGTTTAAATGCCATGTTGATGTTTTTTTCACCTATATGACCTGATAATAATAATTGATTTTTTATTCTGACTTACTGGATCAACATTTAGAACCAAAAAGAAACAAAGAAAAACCAACATGAATGTGATCTTGTGATTGTGTGTGATCCTGTCATCAACTCTGGTTTTTATTCTAGTGGGCCTCCATTTGATTTGGCTCTGGTGTGTGTTTTTTGGTAATTTGTGTCTTTTTGTTTCTTTTTCTGGTCATTTTGTGTCTTTTTTGGTCAAATTGTGTCTTTTTTGTGTCTTTTTGTGCCTTTTTTTGGTAATTTTGTGTCTTTTTATGGTAATTTTGTGTCCTTTTGTGTCTTTTTTATTGATTTTGTGTCTTTTTTTTGTAATGTGTATTGTTTTTAGCCATTTTGTGTCTTTTTTTGTTCTTTTTGTGTCTTTTGTTGTGTCTTTTTTGTTATTTTGTTGTTTTTTTAGTCATTTTGTGTCTTTCTTTAGTCATTTTGTGTCTTTTTTTAGGTCATTTTGTGTCTTTTTTTGGTCATTTTGTGTCTTTTTTTAGGTCATTTTGTGTCTTTCTTTAGTCATTTTGTGTCTTTTTTGGTTATTTTGTGTCTTTTTTGGTCATTTTGTGTCTTTTTTTGGTCATTTTGTGTCTTCTTTGGTCATTTTGTGTCTTTTTTTGGTCATTTTGTGTCTTTTTTTTAAGTCATTTTGTGTCTTTCTTTAGTCATTTTGTGTCTTTTTTAGGCATTTTGTGTCTTTTTTAGGCATTTTGTGTCTTTTATAGTCCAACATAAAATATGACTTTGAATGCTTTTTTTAACTTTCAAAACTCTATCATGCTCAATAAAGAATTTTAAATGTGTCAAATGTGACCAAAGGTATCAAATCTACCATATAAGAGGGTTCCATCCAGTTCTATCATTTGATACTAAATCTATTTGAGCTTGTCTCCAGTTTTACTTGGTATATCATCATCAAACTGAAACTGGCCTCATGGAGTTTACAGCCAGAACTTTAGAGGTAAATGTACAGTAGGGCTCCACGCTGCTTTGTTTTCTAGTCTGATGGAGGCAACAAGTCTGGATTATTTGGAGCTTTTAGAGACTCCACAGGGTTAAA